>NW_026623577.1:400942-439756 GCF_030028575.1 Malurus melanocephalus | reverse complement strand
CGGGGGCCCCAGCACCAGCTCCCGCACGTAGGTGCGAAACAGCGAGGGCACGACGAAGTCCATCGCCAGGCTCCTCCTCTGCAGCCGCGAGAGGCCGGGGGTGTCCCGCGGTCCCGYCGCCCCCGGGGCCAAGCTCAAGGCGAGACAGGCAGCGGCCAGGAGGCGGGCGGGCACCCTACCCCCAGCCATGGCCCGCGGGGGGCCGGCAGCGCCCCGTCCTGCGCCGGCGGAGCGGTGCCGAGGAGCGCGAAGCTGGTGCGGTCCCTGCAGAGCCGGTCCGCCCGGGAGCGCGGGGCAGAGCCGGCTGGTGCGCGCGGAGCCGCCGCTGCGCGGGCTTTGCCGGCTCCAACTACCCGCCACAACGCAGGCATTACCCGGCGAGCGCTGACGTCACGCCCGAGCGCGCCCCCCAGCAGCCAATGGCGTCCCCGGCAGCCCTCATTATGCAAATGTGCGGAGGCGGGGCGGGCGGAGCGTTCATTGAGGGAAAAAATGGCCCGGCGGGCACGGGAGAGGGGCTGGGGCTGCGCGATCCCCGGGGACGGCGCTGGGACACGGGGCAACGGGGGCGGGGAGCGGCCGCTYGCTGCCCGCAGGGTACACCCAGCGCTCCGGCTGTGGCAGGGCTGGAGCCGCACCTCCACACGGCCCGGAGGGGCTGGGGGCGAGCACCGGGCGCCGAGCCCGGCTGCCACCTCCGTGTGGTGGGGGGCTCTGGGGTCCCGTTCCCCGCCTCTTCTGTCTGTGCGGGCAGTGATGGACAGACCTGTCCGATTTTCCTCCTTTCCTTTCCTTTTCTTCCCTTTCCTTCTCTTTCTTCCCGTTTCTTTACCACTCTCCTCCCTTCCCGTCCTTTTCCCTCTTCCTTTCCTTTCTTCCCATCCTTTCCTTCCTAATTTCTTTCGTTACCTCCTTAAAGGTTGACGTCCATATAACAACTCTGCATGTCTTTCCTCTGTAGAGAAAGAAAAAATGCATGAGGAAAGACAAATAGGGGGTGAGAAATCTTAAAGTCATTCTAAAAAACTGATCAAAATTCTTCCATTTCAGCATGAAAACAACAGCCTTAAGAAAGGTTCATGCAACAATTTCCCCTTTTTTACCCTTCATAAATACAATATAATTACTGTAATTACATTAGTGCTGTGCCTTAGGATAGCTAATCATAATTCATTCATATTTCTGGAAGTTGCCTATATGAATTAATGACTTATTATTATCTCTTTAGTTTGATACTTAATGCATGTATATTTTTATAATCCAGGTACTTTAACTATATAATCATTAGAGTGCAATTATTCTGTCGTGCAGTTATTCTTGTGCTTATATCAAATTAATGTTAATATACAGATATTGTGGAGCAGAACCACAGTGTAATGCCTCCATAATTGTAATGCCACAGAGTATAATTGCAGGCACGATGCTAGAAAAGGGAACCATGATCTTTTCTGTACAGAAGCGTTGAGGAAGGAACTTCAGGGCAATTGCCGAGGGATTAGTTAGATAATAGAGTTAATACAAAAAAGCCACTTCTGTGCTGTGTTTAGCCTCATACAGGTGAGCTAATTCAGAGCCCATCCAAGGGGCTGGCATTTCTCTGGCTGCAAATGCTTTGGACATACCCTTGATTTCCCCCAGCTCTTCTTATTTCACAGTCCACTAGATTAATTTGCTCAACATGTGAACCCTAATCCTTCATGTTTCAGTTTTAATGACTTTGGGTCTCAGCCTCGTCATGACCCACCAGTACAGCCCCATCCCTGGCTCTGGGACCAGGGCTGAGATGCCCTGCAGAAGTCCCAGTACCTTAGTGCTGGATGCACTCGTGTCCATTCCCACCACTCATGCCAGGGATCTGCCCAGGGGGACTCCAGGGAGGCCACCTGCAGCTTGCTGCTTGCCTCTGCTCTGCAGCCAGGCACCAGCCTGCACCCAAAGCTCTGCCTGGCCCTGGGCTAGCTGTGGGTGCACCCAGAGCTCTGCCTGGCCCTGGGCTAGCTGTGGGTGCTGAGCAGCAGGAAGGGGGCAGTGGCAGAGAAAGAGGAGGAGGAGGATGAGGAGCAAGAGGAAGGCAGTGATGAGGATGGGACCAACACCATCCTCATCTGGCCCACCAGCTCCTGCAGTGCCACTTCTGGGTTAGCTGTGGTKCCACATCCCRATGTAGGGYAGGAGGGGTTCCCAGCCATGCACATGCCACCCTGGGAATGGCCTCTGCTTTCCTGGGATGGGGGCATTGCCATGTCCTAAATCCCAGAGCACCTTTTGGTCCCCTGCACGGAAGGGTAAAAGCTGCTATTCTGGCAGCTCAGAGGGAGATGGCATGGGCAGCAGCTCTATCCTGCCACCACCAYGGCACTTTGTCCTGCCCATGTCTCCTACCCATCCCTTGGGCTGGGGGAGCAKAAGGGCCTGGCRCTGATTCTCCTCTCTTTCTGCAGYTCCCAGGCACTGAAGGAGCTGTGGGTGGGAACACTACACGGGTAAGATGGGAGATGCTCCAGGAGCAGCTGGACAGGGAAACACAGCTCCCCAGCTGGGCAGAGGTGCCCCTGTGGCTGTGGGCAGTTCCCAGGCAGAGCTGCTTGACAAAAGAGGAGATGCGGCTTGGGCTTCATCTTTCTCTTGTCCTGTCCCCTTCCCCTGCACAGGACATAGGGAGCCGAAGTAATGTCTCCCAACCATCAAAGCTCAGGTGGAGTTGAGCCACTGCCGTGCAGTGATTGCTCTGTGCTCTGTGTTGTGCAGTGTCTGCTCTGCACTCTGTCTCTGAGCTCTACTCCCTGAGTTGAGCAGCAGAGGCATCACTGCTCACATTCTTCCACTCCTTCTCTTTTACCCAATGGAGGGCATTGAGTGCCAGGAGTCTGGAGAGGCTGTTTGAGGACCTGGCAAAGTGARAATGGCTGCCCTCTGGCTGGGCTGGGATGCCAGGGATGTGTTACTAGTGGCGTGAACTTGTGTGGGAGGGAGGAAGGGTCTATGGTGCCACTGAGCAAGCAGAGGGGTTGGAGAACCACCAGGAACACCACCATGTCCTTGCCAGCGGCACTGGGAGGGATGCTGTTGTGCAGGGCAGAGAGCCCAGGAGGGCAGAGGGTCCCAGCTCTGCCACACTCAGGCTGCTGGGGCTGGGTGGCAGCCCCCCAGTGCCCTTTCTGCTGTGGGGTTGCTCTCTGAGCACATCTTGGTTCTTGCAGGCTGATCCCAAGCAGGGGCCTCCAATGGCTCTATGTGGTAATATAGGATGACGTTGCTGCTCACCAGGTGAGTTTTGGAAGGAATGGCAACCTTGTGCTCTGGCTGAGCTGTGCTCACTTGTCCCRTGAATGTTACCATGCAAGTGTGGGACCCCAAGAGAGAACATCASYTGGACMAGCAAGGACACCCATTTGGTGTTAGCCACTGAATACAGTTCTGGRGGGACAGAGAGCCTCCRCTGCTGCCCACAGCTTGGAGAAGGGCAGGGYAAGGGCTGGGACAGGCTGTTCCAGTGACATGCCAGCTTTCAGGAGTCTCCAAGCTGAAGCCACAGCTCCAGCTGTTGGCTCCCTGCCTGTCCTGTCACTGTGCTATTGCTCAGCACAGTGATGTCCACTGATGGGCTTTTGGGATCTCTGGAGGTCCTCTGGTCCACCTGCCCTGCTTGAGCAGGCTCACCTAGAACAAGTTGCCCAGGACAGTTCATCCACTGGTAGCCATAGGAGTCCAACGAGGGATTTCTTTCAAAGCAGGACATTTATCTTCCTCCATCCTTCATATCTACCAGTGATCTCAAGTTGGATGGTTTCTTTAGGGCCATGTCAGTGTAGTAATAACTGGAGTGTAAAAGAGCCAAAGGAAACTTTTTCAAAGGTCTCTGAGCTCCTGCATTTTCTGTGAAAAGAGCAGTTTTTTAACTATCACTTCTTAGTCATGGCATTGCTCAGGATCAGCAATTAAAGCAGTCACTCAGAATCAAAACTKGTTCTTTCTCTTGGACCTGCCTTAATTCCAGCACCTTGGGAATTCAAAACTGGTACTGCAGGCCTGCCAGAGACATTCCCACAGCTTGGCTGGTGTGCACCAAGGATACTCTGTCTTCARCCACCTTTGTTAAGTCCAGGGAAAACAGCTTGTGTTCCTGGCCAGGTCCCTGAACAGAGAAAAGAGCAAGGATGCAGACACAATGTTTGCCCCCAGCCCAGGGCAGCAGCTGCTCAAACCAGCCCTCTGTGACTGACTGTGCTGCYGAGCCTGTGGGGGTAGGCAGGGCACACAGGATTCAACCTGAATTACCTCCATGAAACACAGCAGTCAGGAGCCTCAGTGCAAGTGGACCCAAGAGCTGCAAGAAGTCTTGGAAATCACTGATCCAGGACATGGAAAGCTTTCAGCAACTGTGCCTCTTCTGGAATAGACTGTGCCATACACATCTGTTTCTCTTTGTCAAAAATCATTGTCCTAGAAAAAGAAGATTTTTCTTGAAATGAAAGTTTGAGAGGGAGGAAAACTTCACATAGCACAGGGAACCAGACATAAAACAAGGGGGTTTTTTTTGCTTAATTTTTCTTTGTTTAATTAAAGAAGAGGGTAGAGGGAGGGGCATGTGTCAGGACCCATGAGTAGGGCTATGACATTTGTTATAAATCCTCACCAGGCTGACACCAGACCATGGGTCAGGAACTCTTGCTCTTTTACTGTGTAGTCACTTAACTCCAGCAACCAGCCCAGTAYTGAGACTCARAAGGTGTTGGCTAACGAGCCCTGAAATTTGTACARTAGACTTCCACATGTGGCRGCTAACATGCCTTTCATTTTGTAATGTACACTTCCATAAGCTTTCAAGTCCTCAAATGAAACTTCTCAAAGATGCTGGCTCYCAAGTCATGACACACTTCCACAAGCTCCCACTCCTACAACAAACATCATGGCATATGGAGTAGACTGACAGCCATGCTTTGCCCAAGCAAAGCAAAGCGAGAGAGAAATAAAGATGGAGAAGATAGCAAGACAACAGAGAATATCACCAGTTCACYGATCCYGCATTGGTCCTGCCATGTGAATGGTCCCAGAGCTGGGGCAAACAGTGAGAGTGAAAGAGAAAGAGATGAGGGGCCCTCACCCCACTTCCTTTCATAGTTACCTGGTGCAGACYTCTTAATTAAACCAGATTTTTCTCACCCTTTTGTTCACACATGCACAGCCAGCCCTTGGAAACCTCTTCCAGAGAGTAAGTTCAGAGTGGGACAAGTGTCCAGGCACAGCAGGAAGGTGGCTCAGTTCAGCACTGCCCCACCTCCAYAGGACCTTCTCTTCTAATCACAACTTTCCTGCCACAGCAGTCAGAATGTTGTATTATGCCTGGTGCTTCACTGGTCCACAACTGGAAACAAACTGAAGTGCATACAAGTCTTCTATAACAAACAATTGAGTGCAGAGGGATTTCAAATTGATCTGTGTGCTTCTATTCCTTTAAGCTCAGATTACTTACTGGAAATAAATGCTAAGGGGACTGAATTAATCCTGTACTCCTGTCTTTTCATTTCACCTCTTCTTCTACTCTAGTGGATAGCCTAATAAACATGCACAATCCTGGACTGAGAACTACATCCTCAAATCTGYCCTCCACCATGTTCTTTTGGACTCTCATACTCTGCCACGATATCAYGTGCTAGTGAGAATGACTGTTATTGCAGGTTATTGTATGCTGAGCCCAGGAAATGTTCTAAAAATCTTTACAATCAGTTTATTATGGGCTTTTTTCCTGCTTGCGCAGATCAATCAGATTTCTATCAAATRAAGCTGCTGCTGTGGGACTTCTACAGTTTTCATTTCTCAGTATTTTCCTCTGGGATTTGATCAAATTGAGGCTAGTACTTAGGCTCATTTTGGTAATTAGTAAGTCTCCTATTGAATGTAACTGGGTAGACCCTAGGCACAGTTCAGATTTTCAACTAATGTACAGAATAATTTGTTACAGATAATGTTGCAGAACAATTTAATTGATTCCTTTATGCTCAACATCTTGCTGAGACAGACCATATCTTCTCAAATTTACTCTTTATTTTGGAAATTATACAGACACCTCATTGACCTCTATCTTAACTAGCAAGTTAAAGCTGGCCCCAGTGATAAGTCAGGTTGGAATAACTGGAGCCTTCACTCACTGATCTTTTCTGAGAATTACATTAAAAATGTATGGTGGCACACTGTAGCCTTCTTCCACATCCCCTTTCATATTTCTGGGTGATGTTGCCTGGAGTGGAATCAGCTACTTTATCTTTTCAGGCTCTYCCTTCTCTACCACATTTACCACCCCCCACCCCCACCCCACTACCAAAAAAATGTGTTGTTCAGGAGAAGGTTTTATGATATGCCTGTCTTGGGCACATGAGAATTTGTTCAGTGTCACCCATGCAGGAGCTGTACAGACCCACATGGTTCTGCCACCTTTAGAGGGGRTGTTCCCTTGGGGACRAYMCAGGAAAMACCCTGAAGTGCCTAGAGACAAGACAACAGGAGGGTGGTCTTTGCCTGCATTTGGATGGCGATGCAGCCTTGCATGCCTAAGGCACACATGGCACTCAATTAAATAACCTGTGTATGCCTGATGGGAAAAAATAAAAAAGTAGGGTTTTGAGACTAGTGGCAGCTAACAGACTGTTATTTAACAGTCCCAAGGAAATTAAGTAGTGCATCAAAGCTTGTGCATGTGTACTTTTCCCACTTCCATTCCTACAAACCACAAGAAAGTTAGAGCTGAAAACTGAAATGAAGAGGTGTCTTTATTAATAGGCTTTAAATGGAACAGGAACAGCTGTTAATACATTGAAAAAGTGAAAATGTGAAAATGGACCCATTAATGCATGAAGAGAGGCAAAGAAATCAATGAGGGATCTCCAGTGGTTGAGTTGCTGGCCTGCTTTTTTATCTCCTTTTTTTAATTGGTCTTTAACGGGGAGAGTGGTACGGACAATTGGAAAGGAATAGAAGCCTGGCTAATACAGCTGCTAATGAAGGCCACRTAAGGAAATACTTTGTTCAACTCTGTGATAGGTCAGGATCAGCAGATCTGGACAATATGCTTCCCAAGTTTTTAATTTAGCTAATGAATTGACTCTGTTGCTGGCAATTAATTTTTAAAAGTGGAGGAAAACCAAGGTAGTCTCAAAGGATGYGGGGGGGGATTAAATACAGTGCTAACCTTTACTGAGGAGGTAAAAAGTCACATTGGTAGGTCTGTATTTCAGCATCAGCAAAAAAGTAGAAGAGAACAAGTCAGACAGGGGACTTAAGCAGAAGCACAGTGGGGTGCAAGAGCTGAGGATGTGACACCCATGGAAGGCACATTCTGCTGATAAAAGCAGTAAAATATTCATGCCAGGAAAAATGTATTACCTGTTTGGGATCTAATTTAAACCGTTTAGATGTTGGAAAAGACCCAGTAAATTTCACATATCCACATTCTAGCAAACCTTTGCCAGAACTTCCTGGGAAATATTACTGGGGTAATAGACCTGAGCAATACCATGCGGCCTCAAAATCAGTCAGAAAACTCTTGGAAACATAGACTGTGTGTGAAAGATGGGTTTATAATCGACTGAGCAAGTATCAGAAATTGCTTTGCTTTAGCACTTCTGCTTGTACTTAGCTGAGAATGTAAACAGTCAGCTCCTTAGGCAGTACTGCTTTGGAAAGGCGTCACCGCAACCACATGTGAGGATCTTGATTTGGACAGGCATGTTAGAGTAYCACCAAAGCTAAAGGAGAAAAACATTCTTGAAGAACAAAGTCAAGCTATCTACAAGGAGATCATGTGTAAGAAMAGCATTTTTCAGCTAAATTTTGGAAAGAAATTGTGACTACTGAGTATCAGCACTCCTTATGGTGTATGGAGGGAGTTGCCATTTATGTTTCCCTTTTCCACTGAATTCCCACTACAAGTCATCTGTCATCTGTACTCTAGGTGTGATGTTAGATCCAAGGWGCAGTGGCAAAGCCTCAAGGCAAAGTGTCTGTATATACCTATTTCAGAGACAGAGCTGAGGATGGGGACTGTTTCTACATAGAATTGTCAGTGTTTAGACATGTCAGCTTGGAAGGAAGAGCACAGAGGAAGCTGGTAATGGGATTAGTGAYGCACATTTTGTTTGGGACTGTGTAGGAAGACAGCAGACTTTAAGGAGAAGCAGCCTCAATCCCTCCATGTATTGCAGTCTTGCTTCCTAARTCTGCTGAGGTAAACTGCCTGACAGGCACCTTAGGCCACCAGGATCCAGCTGATAGCTCAACCTGTACTTTGGTACATCTTCCCTCACTAGGGTTAGACTCAATAATTGCTGATCAATTAGCATCCAATTCATGAAAGGCATGGGCTGATTTCCTCACTCACTGCCTTGCTGCTCACAGTCCAGGGCTTGTAACTGAGGGGCCAGACCTGAAAGCCTGTAAATATCCACTGTACTGACTTCAATGAAGCTACTTTGAATTTACACTAATGAGGCAGAAAGTAGATTGTGGCTCTTGCTCATCACTTTGTAATCACTCTGGCTCCCCGAGACAAAGGCACTGAATCAACAATGCTCATTATTTCATTTACTGCTTTGCTTAAGCTACCTGCCCTTTCTTTAGCTATTGAGTGTTTCTAAAGTAGCCTTCCATTTGCCAAGATAAAGCATAATAGCCTCTTTTATTACCTTGGATTTTTGTCTTCCTCATCATGTCAATTAGTGTTTGCATTTTAACAGAGATCCTGCCTGAAAGCATTCTATCCTCTAATGTCACAATTAGTGTTTCTTTCTGTTGGACCAATTATAGGTGATAATGTTACTATTTGACAGTGTTTGTGTTCTAATTAAGTGCCTGATTGCAAATTTGGTTATCAATTCCAGCCAAGCTGCTTCTTTTTCATAGGTTATTCCCTAGCCACAGCTATCTACAGATCCCTGGAATTATGAATGGAAAATAAAAATAGATGAGTCACCACTTGTATGAAATATTTTCTCACTTTCATCCAGATTCATCTTTCCTCTTTTGTTATTGAGTACTACCTTAAGCATTTTTTCTTATTTGGTGAGAATCTTTATCAAGGACAGAGCATGCCACAGATAAAAGCAGAATGGAGCTTCTGAATGACAAGTTTAATCCATCACTTAAAGCCTCTGCTTTCAAGTGTCAGCCATGAACCACTGATTGTTAATATCACCCAGCACCAGGGTGCATCAGTACAACTGTTTTGCCCATTAAGAAAAACAAACAAATCAATGCTGAGTGTCAGGTTATAAAATGGGAAACCCCATCCTATAAAGCAGCTTTGGGGACAAAAATGGAGTAAGATGAATTACTGTGTTTGTAATGGGGGAAATTCCATTCTCATAAAAGATAGATAGATAGATGATAGATAGATAGATAGATAGATAGATAGATAGATAGATAGATAGATAGATAGATAGATAGATAGATAATTTCATCTTATTTTTAGCACTATGTAGAACAGCATGGGGACATTTAACATGATTACCTGTCCTGTAATTCTGCTTGCATAAATGCCAGGATCTACTTCTAAATCTGCCTGTCTGCATGCCTTTGGATGTAGATGTGCACAAGAGAAGTTATAAAGCACATGTGTAAGAACAGAGCACGATGGAAGCTGGCAAAGAGCACGTTTGGGCAGTGTGTGTTGTGATTTTCATACCTGGTAGGACCCAGCACATCACCAATGGAGTGTGATTTTTTCCTTGATCATCTGAATGAGCAATACACAGGCACAAATATAATCTTGCCTTGCTTCAGTGCCCTCAAGTGAATTGTGCTCACAAGAGGGAAAAGGCCAATTTTATGGCCTTTGAAGTGATGGTTGAAATTTTAAAAGCAGTCAAGCTAGCTACAACATTCCAGTTTCACACATATTGAATTCCACTGCAAGATACCAAAGGACTTTGCAGTGGAATTCTGTATCTGGGGAGGAGTTTCTCCAAGAGGACTCAGCTGATCACATTAATCTGAAAGAGCTATATTGTGAAATGAAAAATGCTCCAGCATCATGTSTTGTCCTGGTGTGAAGCCTGGTCCTGTACTGACTGACACTAACTGCAATTCATAGAAACAAAGCCTCACTGGAAAGCTCTTGGTGTGGCTTTGCTTTCACAACACCAAGAGCTCTTGCTGCCCAGGTASTCATGAGGCAGCTCCCAGCTGGGTGTTGCCTACTCCCAGAGACATTCATCTGAATAGTCCGCAGAACCAATGAAGTTTTGGATRCAGGATCCCCGTATCTGGACCTTGCAGAGGAAAAGCAACCTGTAGCTCAGCTTCTCTGAGTTCCCAGATCTGGTACTAAATTATAGCTTAGGATTTTCCCCATGCTCTGGATTTACATTACACTTGGATTTATATTACACTTGGATTTTTATTACACTTCTTTAGGGGTTTAGTTGAACATATAGCTAAAACATACGGACATGCATATGGAAAGATTCAGAAGCACTATCTCCTTTTAGTTTCAGCACAAGAAAATAATAAAATACTGTGTACTTTTTTTTGTCTCCCTTCCCTTACTGTTCTCATCAGTTCTCAGGTGCTTGAGATACTCAGGAGTCCTCTTGAGGTTATGGCTTTTCCTCTGAAACACAGAACCTGCCTCTCTTGTATAGCTATATTCCTTCTCCCTTAGCTAGTCCCCCTCTCTAGAAGGACAAACTACCTTCCTCCTTCCTGTCCGGACTTCATATACCTGAAATTATTCTGCATTTTGTCCACATCATTGTGCTTTGTGGCTTCCAAGGTTCATACTAACTTCAAACCACCCATCTGGGATTGTGAACCCAGATTGTGAACCCTATCTGGGATTGTGATAMCCGACTCTGTATCCATGCTACATTGGAATGCCTTTCACATAAACCCCAGGAATTTGTGCTTTTGCTATTTCAGAGCATCAGCCAGACCACCTTGTTAGTACACAGACATGCTCTCCCCAAAAGCTGCTGTGAAGTATTTCAGGTCTGCTTTCTAGGCTCRTGGTTTGAGTACATCAGTGGGGTTTGAAAAAAATTCTGAATTCCTTATAGACAACAGGGTTTCTGTATCTCATTCCCTGGAAATGGAATTTGTTCACTGAGGGTCTTTGGATTATTATGTTAGGAGCCCAGGTCACATCTTCACTTACTGCAAATGGAGTGAAAATGACCTTTTTTGAGAGATGATCTTAAATTCAGCTGGTGTACACAACCAACCATTTTGTTTGATGTTTGTTGTGTTATCACATAAACATGATTTTTCCCATTTCAAAGCAAAAAATACTCACAGTTATTTACCTTCTGTCTGTGAGCCTAATTTAATGCTGACTCGAGCATTGTGAAAGAAATAATGAACAGTAAGAGCATATGCAAGAAACTTTAAGGAGTGGACTTCTTACTCTGCRGATAAGGTGGCATTTAGGGCTGGCAGCAGAATCAGCAAAGTTCTTAAAAATGAAGATGAACCCACTGCACTTAGGAGTTGCTTTTCCTTACTAATTTTTAAAAGTAATCCTTCCCCCAAAATCTGTAACTGTCCAGGAGTGGGTGACTGTGGGGTCTTTCTCAGCTGTTGGCAGGGAGCAAGGCATGGTAGCATCAAGAATTCTTGAAGAAATTAATAGGGATATTGCCTTTTTGTGTGACAAATCTGTCAAATTTTCATTTGCCTTTGCTCTAAACTTTTTAGATTGGATAAAATAGGCAATAATACTCAACTGCAGAAGATTTTCTTTCATTTCTGAAAAATATAATGCTGTTGCAGTCACATTTGGAACATGTTTGTGATGCTCAGCAGCGACTGCAGTGCCTAACTTCAAATGGGAAAATGTTGGCTGGGGTCCTAATTTTTGTACGCAATGAACAAATGTCTTTGCCATTAGCTTCAGCGAGATTGTTGCTCAGCATCTGTGAGGTGTTACTCTGCTCCCAGATGTTGCTGATGTCAGCTTTAGATAGCCTGCCAAACACAGGAGGGTTTTTTAATAAAAAAAATCCCCAAAATTATGGAATGATCTCATAATAAATATAATATTTCATTTCATTGTAAATTCAGAAAAAAAAATMAAATTCTGTATTGCAGTCCATAATGGAAACTGTCCTCAGGAGTCCTCTTCACATGCCTGCCAATTTTAATGAAGCAGTTGGTTTCAGATAAATTGGAGATGTATTATCTCCCAGGGGAGATAATAGGTTGAAGAAGCCAGAGATCTGTTTCACTGTTTCTTTTGGTGAAGCATGGCTATGAGCCCCCACCATGTTAATTTGGTATTGTTTCACAGATGCTTTGACATGTATAAAGGAGGAGCTGTGCTAGCAGGGTGATGGACCTCTGAGACAAAGCTGAGAAAGTTCAGCAGCTTTCATGCTTAAAACACTGGTGAGTCTGAGAACTGAAGGAAGAGCTCATGTTTCTGGATGATACGATACGATACAATAAAGGAATTCTCATCCTTAGACTACTAATCCTTTCTTCTTGGCTAAAGTTTCTTCTGCTTGAGTATCTACAAAAATGAAACTCATTGACTGTGTACCATGTGAACCAAGGTTTACTGAAGTTTGAGAGATCCTGAGATACCTCTGTCAGACACTAATATTTCCCTGAAGCAGCATTTTGTTAATATCTGGAAGGTCTTGGCTAACAAAAGCCTCTAAAATCTTTCATGGAGACATGCAGGAATATTTGAAATTGCTGCTGGTTTTCAAATAGACACAGATGCTAGAAGTTGAAAAACTGTGCATCCTTCCTGTGCAGTAACTCCTAGGAATTCAKTGATGCCCTCTGATCCTCTGTTCCCATGGCAAACAAAATGACAGGGCATAAAACAAAAGCCAAATTTACAGATYTTTCAGGTAATGGAGAAAAAGCCCATTTAATAGAGAACTGAGTCTTTTCAAGAATGCACTGCAGCTTTGTATGATTATATTCTTAGTGATTAAAGAGGGTGTTTTATAAAAGCTGCATAATCAGGCTAGTATTCTGTCTGAAATGACCTTTTTAGTCATCTTTCTAKTCCATGGGAAACTTTAATACTAACAAGCATAAACAAGCTAGGRTAAAGCTTGAATTTATTGTTATTAATAGGTTTCAATCTACTGCAATATCATCCCACGTCTCTYCAGGCAATTAAAGTTGTTTCTTGCTTTTAAAGGAGCTTTAATGGGTGCAGCCRATGGACCATCTATTATCATGAATGAACTCAGTTACTATCTTAGTCACGATCAATATTTACTTACACCAAGTTAGGAAAAATACTGAAAGCTTAGAGAGTGGTTAAATGGCTGCTGATGTTAAGACAGCAGGAAAGCCTGAGAGCATTGAGAAATGTACTCTTAAATAAGTGCAGTTTGTCTTAATATTTCTGAAGTCATCCAGGAAATAAGTGCTGATGATCATCTTTTCTGATACTGGTAATGCAAATTTGCATCAAGRAGATAAAGAATTACTTAATCTCTCAGTGGGGAAAGGTTAAAACTTTACTCATTGTTCCCCCACTATGATGAAGAATGCGTTCTAAGAAGCAAACTCACTACAAAATGCTCTGCAAATAGACCAAGCAAACATACATTCATGTTCACACATGTGGCTGCCCTAAGTGGGAAAGCCACCAGTAGACAGTGTCTCTGGGCTATGGCCAACCAGCTCTGTAAAAACTGGCAATGGAATATTGTGCCCCACTGGGGGGGGCTTTGCTTCCCCTGCAGAGCACAGGCAGCACACTGGGGCCACGAGAATCAATAGTCTCAGGAGGGGCTAAGGAGYAAATTTCATCAGAACCATGTCAACAGCCTCCCAAAGGAGTCAGCTTCATCATCCCAAATGATGACTTGATCATTCCAGAGGGGAGGTATTTGATTATTCCATGCTGGAATGGGAGTCCAGAGTTTCTGAAYTCCATGTTACTTTTTCTCTGATTGAGTCACTTAACATTTCTTCTTCAGTTTCCAGCTTTAAAAACKGGCTTCATAACTTCATACTCTGGGAATCGAAAGGCAAGTAGGAAGAAAGAAACTGAAAGAGTAGGAGACGCTAACGAAAGAATTTCCAGGCTTTAGGATAGTTTAAAATAGTTTTTCTTTACTTGTTTTTTTTTATTTTTTTTTATTTATTTTTTTTAAGCTATCTCCAGAGCAGTCAGAATGTTATTTTGTTTTGGAAGATCCTTAGTGGGAGAGTCTGAAAACCTCCACCTTTTCCAGGTTTTACTGTCTTAGATGATTAAGGTTGCCTTTGCTTTAGCAAAGCCATGAAAGGCTGACCTATATTTCAAAACAGGTTAAGATACAATTAATTTCTTTGGGCCCTGGTTGGAAGATGTCCCAGAGTATCCATAGAGTCTGCCAAGCAAGCCATTGACAAAAGATTACAGATTTCTGATGGAGAGCTTTGTTTATGGTCTATTCCCTACACTGTGATAGAATCATTCTGGCCAGGTGAAAGGAAGGCAAGAGCTGCCAATTAATCATTTACACTCCACAAGTGAATTGTTAAAGWAACAATGGGTCAGTCATTTAATCTTACTGAATCTTAATTATCTGTCTTGAAAATAAGCTGAGATCACTGTTGTACACATGGCATACAGTTGAGAGATTGTTGCAAGTACTAATTTCTATCATACTTTGCAAAGATGTGAAAGGTTTTAGCTGGATTCAACGGGCGATAAAACCAATGTCAGAAAAATGCACCCAGGTCTATTAAAAAGAAAGGTGTAGCTTTCCCAAAACCTCTCAGATATCAGCTTCGGGGACAGGTAAGTATGATCCCAGTAGATTGTTCTGCAGGTCCTCTGAGACTAACTGACAGCCCTGAGGACAAAGAGCACTGGATAAATCAAAACATCAAAAAGTGGTTTTATTTATTCAGACCTGAAACAAACAGGTAAACAATGCAGAACSGTTTTCCAGTATGAAATACTCCCTTATTCCCCTCTTCCATTTCCTCTCATCAATCATTTCAACCAAAATAAAATGTCAGGTTGTTTTTAGGTTTGCTTTGTTTGTCCTTCTATTTCAAAACTTAAGTGTAAATATTTTARTGAAACATTCTCCTTTGGGAAAGAGCAAACAAACAATTTTAGCCATCAACCAGAAGTGTCGGTTGCTAACAAATCGCTTATTAACATCGGTTCATAATCAGATTTTGACTGACTTAATCTGCATTTTTCAAGAGGTGCAATGTTCAAATGAAGTGTCCATCTCTGAACTGGCAGCTGCTCTCCAGCCTCTTGAAGAATGAGGTCTGTTCCCTCTATTCCAAACATTTAGCATGAAGGAGAGGTCCAATTCTATGTCATYTATGCATCCAACTAAGTACAAGCAGTGTGAAAAGGTTTGTTTTTGCAGGTCAGTGCAAAGTCTGGCCATGCAGAATGCTCACACTGTTTATGAGAAGTGCTGGGAGCTTCTTGGACATTTCTTAACCATATTCTGTATTCAGCCTAACTCTGCTTGATGCTTGGAAAGACATCTAAGCAAGAAAACAAGAAAATCCAGTTGAAACAAGAAATAACTCTATTTTAATCACATGTTGAATTGCATCATTTCACTGTATCCTTTCCTGATTGYTTTATATTATTAATAACAACAAAAACCAAACAAACAAAAAGCCCCAAACAATAACAGTAACAGAAGGAAACCCGTTTCCCTACAGTTATTTATCTTACTATCCCCAACAAAAAATTAAACACTTTGCTAACAGATTTGTTTGTTTTAAAGTAACTTAATCTTTGGTTACATTCTGCACTTGCTTTCCTCAGGCCCTAATCCAAAGAGGTGCAGAGCAAGCTCAGCTCCCTCCTGAAGCTGAGACAAGGCCCTTGGAGATTAGGGCTTCTGAGACTTTTATTTCCACTGACTTCAGGCTTACAAGTCATTGTTTTTCATCTTTCTCCAAAGTTATTTTAATTAAAACGAAACAAGTCAGAAAACCCCACATTTCTCTAAAGCAAGGTCCAAAATAGCCTTGTCTCTTTATGTTTGTTTACTAGGTCCTCCTAGGAGTTAGGCTTCCAATTTAAGAGCATGTTGTATTCATGTGAAGGGAGAATGGAAMTTTCCACTCTGAGAATTTTCCTTAGAATGTTTCTGTTGGGAACTGTTCTGCATAAAAGAACAAATTTGCCATAGAAGAAAGTGCAACTTTCATCTTCCTAATACACATATCCTTTGACATCCAAGCAAATCACCCAGAAATAATATGTTGCCCATGTTGAAAAGCTGTGCTTCTATCCCAGTGCCAGATGACTGGGAACTGGGAGTGAGACACAGTGGTGAAAAGCCGGTCTGAATCTCAGGTGCATCAGGCCAGGCTTTGTCGGTGGAGACAGGGAAATACCACCTACAGGGYTGGTGAGGCCTCATTTCTGATACCACAGGTCCTGCTACTTCTGTTCAAAGCAGAGAAACTGAAGTTAGCAGTGGTGAAGAGAAGGGTTTCTTTCCTCAGCAACAGAAGATCTATSTTACAAAAAGATGAAAAGAAATTGGTTTGTTTGGCCTAGTGAAACAAGACTGGAGATGGGAGAAAATGACTGTATAGATATATCGAGGAGTAAATATTGGGGAGGGAGAATTATTTAACCTAAAGGATAATGCTGGAACACAATCAAATGGATATAAATTGGTCATGAATAAATTTAGACTGGAAATTGGGTAAGGTTTCCAACCATCAGAAGAATGACATTCTGGAATAGCCTTTCAAATAGTGTAGTGATGGGCAGAAACTTCAATTTAAACTTGTGATATGAGTCCTTGAAACACCAAGTGGGTTTGAAAAAAAAAGGTGTTGCTACATTATATGTTTACATAAAATTTATTCCATGCTCGGGAGCTTCTGCTGATTACCTGCCAGGGACAGAAAGAATTTTTTCCACTTCATACATAATTTTGATTCTAAGGCTGTACTGCTTTTGGCTAGGATAGAGTTAATTTTCTGCTTTGTAGCTTCTAAGTGTTGTTTTGGATTTAGGATGAGGATAATGTTGATAACACACTGGTGTTTTAGTTGTTGCTAGGAAGGCTTACTCTAAAAATCAAGGACTTTTCAGTTTCCCATGCTCTGCCAGCAAGGAGAACAAGAAGCTGGGAGGAGAACAGCCAGGACAGCTGACAAAAATTGGCCACAGGGATATTCCATAACACAGAATGTCATGCTCAGTGTACAAACTGGGGGGGAGTTGGCCAGGAGGGGCCAATTGCTGCCAGGGGATGAGCTTGGCATCAGTCAGTGGGTGGTGAGCAGTTGTGTTGTGCATCACTCATTTCTCCTGGGTTTTATCTCTCTCTACTTCTCCTTTCCATTACTATTATTATTATTATCATTGTTTTTGTTGTTGTTGTTATTGCTGTTGGAGGTATTATTATTACTATTATTAGTTATTTTTATGTTTTTTATAATTTTTTTTATTATGGGAATTTTTGTTTCTATTATTAAACTACTCCTTAACTCACAAGTTGTACATATTTTTTTTCCAAYTCCCCACCCTGTGAGGTCAGGTAGCATGAGTGAYAGCTGTGTGGTGCTCAGCTGCCCACTGGAGTTAAAGCATGATACAAGCCTTTTTTAATTCTTTACCCTGAAGYATCAGGAGGAAGCAGAGGTAGATGCACAGACATTCTTCAAAGTACTAAAGGTTTCCAGGTAGCTTTGATGATGTTATTGTTCACATACCTGGGTTTCTACCGATTTAATGTCAGTGGGTAATTTTTTCCTAGTTCAGTTTTTACTCAGGGGCATAGACTTGTGAACCACCTAAGACTACCTGAGAATTTAATCTAACATATCCTGAATATTATTATACCCAAAATGTTATTGACAAAGTCAATCTATTGCTACCTGCCTGTCCTAGATGATGGCTGCAGCTGAAAAGTTTTGACGACAGTCTAGGACACCTGATAGTGCATGCAAAGTGTTCAGTGTCGGGCAAGAGCTGGCAGAGTAAGATCAAGCAGATATTCCACAGTCCCCAGGCTGACACACCGGAGTACAGGTCCTCCTAACTGTGAGTCTTGACACTTTGAAACACAAAGGGTGATAAAGTGATATTGCAACAAGAATGTCTCTCATTATATCTTCTTTGTGTTATGGCCAAAGACCAACAATCTGTGGTGCAATTTCCTGTTCCTTCCATCCAAACCTGAATCAAAATCTCAAGGGCTTTCAGCATGGTGCGACATGGAAAGAGTCAGTGTTCTGCCAAGGCAGTAACCATTCTGCATCATCACTAGTCAACCAGGCATTTCCCCTCCAAGATCAGCTGTGAAGTATGAAGTGCAAAGGAAGCCCACATCCACACTTTAGGGTCAGTTTTCCATAGCATTTTCCTTTCCTTACTTGACAGCATTTTTATAAGGGTGTCAACCTCATTTTGCAGCCCAATACCATCATGCTGAAGCAGTTTTAGAAGCTGAAGCACGGCAGTTCTAGAATAAGTCTAGACAGAACTCAGTCCTGCCTTTCCCTCTGTAAAAACTCCTTATCTTTCAGTCCATTCTGGATACTACTGCTAGCCTCTCCTTCTGTTTGACCTAACCTGTGTCAGGATCTGACATGAAAGACCATTTCCATCCTACAACCTGTCTGTGGTCTCCTACAGCTCATCACTGGTCATTTATTTTCTTGATCTACTAATTATACAGGGCCAGCTGGCTCCCAGTCCATACTGGGGCAGCATACTCTGATGCAGTATCCCTGTGGCCCATGACACCCATGAAAGTTGGAGCTGATGTTAGCCTTTATAACTGGGATTGATCTAAATAAAAATTTTTACTCTTTCCTTTATGCATCCAAGAAGAAARTCCACTTGGTCTGCAGATACACTTGATCCTGAAGATTCTGCTTACCCCAGTAGCCCATTGTCTCCACTACAGGCATGTCTTAGTAAGTAAAAGTTAAAGGGTTAAGTCTTTGAATTCTGTCTATCATGCAAAGTCCATCTGTCCATCTCTCAACTGCTTTACAGAAACCAGTAGTGTAGCTTCAGAGATAAATAAGAGCAGGAAGGCAGAAGTAAGGGAGAAAGTAGGAGTTTTCAGCTGAGAGTTGGAATGAGATGTAAAGCTACTGAAGCAGAGAAATACTGACAAGCTTGTTCCAGATGGCAGGAGGCATAGAGAAGTTGCTCATCCCACCTCTGGTCAGATTGCATGCAGGAACAGAGAAAAGCAAAMCTTGATGAAACTAAATGGCATTACATGTATCCAAGGAAAAAAAGGCTTCTCTGCACTGGATGCAGTGAATCTGTAGAATTTGCTACAGAAAAAGCCAAAGAGCTAAATAGTAAGGCTGGATTTTTATGAGTTTGGTCATTTTGGATATAACATGCAGAACAGTGTCAGGTAACTTAGAAGTGTTCAAATTTCAAAGCTTCCTAGGATAAACCACYGAGACATGCTAACCTTGGGATGTAAATATTCAAACAACATTCCACCACTGGCTAGGGGAATATTACAGGGGGGTGTTTCCATCTGCAGGAAATTAATAGTGATCCCTGCTGGAGAACAGAYGCCACACTGACCACTGGTTATGCTATTTTTCTGTAACCTTGGTGCTATTTATACTTGTTAATTATGCTGTTCTTCTTCATCTGGGTATTCAAAACTGAGTATTTCTTCCTTTATATAGTCTGGGAAAAAGGGAAGTGTTGTATCTCCCTGTCCACACTCCTGGAGGATTACTGAAGGTCAAAGCTGGGATAACCAGCATTTACTTCATGCAGGTTTGCTATTATCTGAGCAGTTCAATTAAGAGGAGGCTGAAAGGAAAGCAGCTGGGGCTTTAAAAACTCTCATCTCTCAACAAGCCCATCTTTGTGCCCCATATGTTTTATCTGCTTCCCTCCTGTTCTCAGAGAGCCCTGGGATTGCCCAATATGTATTCAATATATTGAGACTTTCAGTTACTGCACAGTCACATGTACTCACACACACACACACACACACACACACACACACACACTGCCTTACTTCACAGGAATATTTGGGATGTCTCAGGTATTTAGCAGACTGGAATAACCAGGAACAACAAAATTTACAATTATTTCATTTGGAGATAAATAAGCATGAAATTTACAAGAAGACAGGGAAATCCCTTCTCTCTCTTTTTAACCTGCTACATCCCAAGCCATTCTATGATATAGGATATGATATAGGATATSATATATGATACGATTCATTAGTTACAAGGACATTCTCTGCTCACACATTCTCTGCTCACTCCTTTTCATCCGCATTTGGCTACCCCCACAACCTGATGCAAGGCAGTCCTACCTCATTTCTGCAGGATTCCTGGCTGAATGTTCCTGACATGCAAGGCAGTGCTGGGCTCAGCAGGAATGGCAGTGTAACAGCCACATGCCAGCTGGTGAGGGCACTGCAGAATTGGTGACCAGCTTGGAATAAAAGCACAGCAGTTAAAGTATTTCTTCAGGAACTGAGGAAAGAGGGCTTATTAGGAAAGTACCTAGAAAGAAACTTGAGTTTGAATAGCCGGCATAGACAAAGTATTCCTGACTCTCCTGMAGCCATCTCTGGTGYCTCAAAAAATACAAAACTCACATAYCCTAAAAAACAGRAACACTAGGAGAATGAGTGGAAGGGTGTTGAGTGAGTCACAGGTCAATGGAGCAGGGAAGCAGAAGCATACCTTGCTGGAGTTGAGCAGGCATGAGGGCTACAAGTGTTCTGTATGCATCCTTCAATACCAGCTGGAAGCACAGGTGAGAAACATGTTTCCTGTTATGTACCTCTTTGCATCCAGGACTGGCAGGGCTAAAAGCTACAAATCACATTCTGGCTCACTCTAACTGGGCTAAACTCTAAGGAGTCTAACTCTTCACTTTAAAAGGCAAAACCAATTACCAACAACCTTCTTCTGAGGACAAAAAGACCATCTTGCTAATGAGGGTCTAAGAGGTGGCCATTCCATCATAAAAGATACACCATCCCACTGCCCATTTAAATGTCTCCTTTAATAGCCATATTTTTGTCTATGAAGACTCAGAGTACAATGTTTATTCCTACTGTCCAAAGTGTTGCCCCAAGGATTTTAATGGTTACAGTAATTTTATTCCATGTAATGGAAATGGAGATGCACTCTAAATCGGTAATGAGGAGTTATACAGTCTGGATAATATCCTCTACTATGATCTTCTCATTTGCCTTGGGAGCCAATACAGAACAAATTCCAGAACTTAGGTTTTGGAAGAGAGGGAAACTTTTATCTATTTGCCACTCTACTTAGGTTTCCTTTACTGTGCTTCCTTGTCCAGAAACAGGACCAAAAATCATCCGTGGGAGAAAATTCCTCAATGCAAACTAACAAAACAACCATAAAAAGGGTCTTGTTTTATGACATGCTCCATTGGAATTGCAGCATTCTGCCTATGTGTGCATATTTTCTAACACATTATGCAGAAACAAGTCAGGGAAGATGCTGAGGATTGTAATTTTCTAATTTAATTCTGCCATTTCCAGTAATGGAAAGCCATACTATGGCTATTTATCTTCATAAGTGACAGATGCATTTCATTAAAACTTCCTTAAATAATTTCTCATGGCACTTGAAGGAGGAAAATAAGGAGTGAGGAGATATCTGTTTGGTTAGCACACACRCATTGAGGTTTTGAGAGATGTTAAATACACAAACGATCTATGACTGCATTAAAGAGGTCAAGTAAAAAGACATTTGTCTGGTGTTTTTTGCGATGTTGATGCCTGTTGAACTCATCGTGAAGCAATCTGACATTGACTGTTGCTGGATGAAAACATGCTAATAATATCCCTGTACACGGATATAATGAGTGCCACTTGGGAGAATCCCAAAGCTCGGTGTAATGCTGTGACAGGCAGATGCTTCCCTTCCAAATACTGCTGAAATGCTGCCATGTAGGAGCAGGAGGATGCAGCAGCTGCAGAGCAAGTGACTCTGCAGAATAATTTGGCCAAGCAGTGAAGAACTTTATATTTAGTTGAAACTGCATTTAAATAAGCAATGTTTCAGGGCAGGTGAATCTTCACCTAATTTTCTTTCTGTGCCAGACAACTGATAGTGGAGCAATAAAATCTCTTTTGAAGAAACCTGCATCACGTACTGATGCACTTCTAAAGGGTGTTTTGTGTAAAGTCCTAGCTCAGRTCTTGGCACATAAGATTTGCATGCAAGTTATCAAAGCCTCTCAGAGGGAGAGCTGTAGGTGAGATTATGTACTGTTTTTCTGTTGTCCTCACACTCCATATAGCTCAGGGAAGCCTGAAGGCAGTTCCAGTTCCTACAGAGTCATTAGTCAAGGAAAATCACGAGTGCATCTGCATTTTCAGCCCCATTCAGTAAACCCATACAGATGAAGAYGGGATGGAGAGGTTTAGAGGCAGCACTGTCATTATGTGCTCCTCAGTTTGCCATTTAGAGAAACTTTTTAACTTAAGGCATTGGCAAAAGGGACAGAGTGGCAAAGAGAGCCTTGCCCAAACTCCTGCCTCACATGCCTATCATCCAGCCTAACAACCACTGCCCAACAGTAGCAGCAAAAAGGTCAGTGGCTAGGTGAGCTGCTGAGAAAGAGTTCATCTCTATAACAAGGAGAGAACTTCCATACACTGGTCGGATGGATGGCTAAATCTTCATGGTCTGTAACAATGCGGTTTTTACTCCAGGGTCTCCTTGTTAAGGCCCCTGAGCTGTCAAGCAAGCTGGAAGAGTGCCTGCAGCACTTGTTACAATCCCCCTGGCACTCAGTAGACCCCTGTCTTTTTGGCCTCATCACCCTTCTCTCACTTTATATTTGTTCTAAGCAAATAAACCCAAGTGAATAAGCTATTCAAGAAATGCAGCCCTCTCTTTGGTTCATGAATCTTGCAGACCCTTCTCACTCTTATTCCAAACTAGCGACTGAACATGCTCCATTCCAGTGGAGTTTGTTGACATAGATGTTGTGACGAGTAGTAGAGCATTGTAAGTCAGCATGAACTTGACAGGTGGTCTTTCTACACTGACTAGAAAAATATTAATTCTCTGATGAAAAAAACTTACCTTCTTAATGGGAATATTAGCAAATGTGCTAAAGGTTGCTTCCTCCAGAGTGCTTAGAAGGTGTGGTTTTCTTAAGTAGAGCRGTCTGAGTGCTTTTCATCTGAATGGTTGGATCCACTTGGTTCAGAGCAGCATCACCCAGGGCTTGATAGGAAAGCCACACTTCGGGCCACTTTGTGTCTCCTCCCTCCAACCAACCTGCAATCTGCTATGAGCGTCAGGGCACCCACTGTCCAATACCCCATGTACTTCATCAGGGATCTACCTCTTTTGAAATCTCCAGCTCTAAAGGTGTTTTATATCATGGTCATTCTAAAGTTACATGAACCAGTTTACCAGTCAGCATCAGACCTCTCAGCAGAGGCCCTCAATCAGCAGTAYGAGTTCAGCATGAAACCTGGGGCCAGCACACAAGACCTTCCCTTCCTCTTCTCCCACTGCTCCTGAAGTCAGTCTTTATTCCTGTATTATGGCAATGCTGTATGAAAAGGTGAAGCAGAAGCCCTGCAGGCTTCCTTGCTCTGTTGAGTCACTGTGGCTCTGGCTAGTCCCGGCTGTAGGTGGGTGAGAATACCTATTTTGACAGAGAGGAGCAGTGTAGAGGAAGTCACACAGACACAGCTCAGGGGAGTTTGGCTGGCAATGGGAGCTGATGTCAGCTCATCAATAAAACCAAGTTTCAGAGAGGGCTGAGCTTTCTTACTCATGCTCTGGCGTTCAGAGCATGACTCAGCTCATTCCAAAAGCACGACATTTGAGGGCCACACGGAAAGACTTTCATCTGCAGCATTTTGGCTTGGCTGTTTCTACCACCACCTCTTCCTTCCCACTTGCGTTTCCATCCAGATGATTAGTTAGGACTGACGTTCAGTGCTTCTGTGGAATTGCTCAATGGTTACCAAAAATGCAGAAGTTCAAGAGGCGAAGTAAAAATTTCCCTTGCAGTTAATCACTGGCCCCACTGTGGAACTCATCAAACTTTGAGGAAGTAATTGAAGCTATTTGCACTTGTGGAAAATGGGAAAGACAAAAGTACAGGAAATTGCTTGTTGTTTCACTCTCAGTGTCACAGCTATGATTACTCTCTTTTTGGACGAGATTCCTGTAGAAGAAGTGGCTTCCAGCTAAAGGATAAAGAGACCAGTCCGATTTGTTTAGTTTGTTTGCTCTGAAAAATCCTTTTCATGCTTTCTCTGATCCTCAAAGACAATCCTGGTGCATTCAAGAAACACCCCCCCAGAAAATGGGGAGCAGTAAGGAGGAACCAGTTGAACACTGCTCTGCCATCTTCACCTGTCAGATATTTAAAAGTGAGTAGAGTTAACTGGAGCTCTTAGTGAATCCAAGACACCTGAGAAAGAACATTTTTGGTGAGAAATTGTTCTTATATGTAAAAAGATTATTTTGTAATAGATTTGACAGCTGTGCACTCTTGTGGAAAGTTTGGAACAGAGACTTCGAGAAGATTGACCATCAGATGAGRCAAATGCAGAAAATACAGAAAACAGACTGTCCTGAGCATCAGGTGTCTGACTCTGAACAGACAGACTGGTCCATCTTACCAGACGATGGACCCCCGGGGTGGCCTGCGATCCTTCTGAACTCATCCACAGCCCGTATTTCCTGGAACTCTCCTTGGAAAWCAATGTAGCAACAGTCTCTCCCAAGACAAAATTCCCTAACTGGAAATCACAACACTGGAACTGTAAACGGAATAAGGCTTTCTGAGAACTACTTCCCTTGGACCAAGGCATGCCAGGAATTTAGCCTGATATCCCTATCTTCATTTCCATGTAATTGCTCTGAATTGCCTCTCTCCTGAGGTACAGGTTTATGCAGTAGCACTTAAAATTGTGACCTGAGGAAACTCAGAGTACTTCAGAGAACTCCATGTCCATGAAAACACCACCTGCCAACTCTTCTGAGTCCGTGGCARTACATGGCAACAATGAAATGCCTGGTAATATGCTAGACCAGATCTTCAGCTGAYATAAACCAGTGTGGTAACATGGTTTTCAGGCCATTTGTAATTGGAAATCAACATGATTAGGGGCATCATGCATGAGGAGAGAGTGCCAAAGTTGTATTTCTCTTTTTCTTGCCCTTGGTTATTGTATTATCACTGCCATGGACCCATAGCACTCCTTTGTCTGATTGCAAGGATACAGAACTTTAGTCAATTTGGAATATACAATGAACAGACTTGTGACTGTATACGGTAACAGCTGTCATTGTATTGGGTTAATACTGTTGGACAGAGTTTTTCTTTTGCAAAATTGAGTTTCTACATCTGCAGAAAAGCAAGGGAACAACCAACAAAGAAAATAAATGATCCTTTTTTTTTTCAGTTGCATAATTTTAATGAGGTTTAAATACTTAATTCCACTGGAGTTGGCCCCAAACAAGTGATGTACTCATCCAAATGCTATGGGGATAAGAGCTATGTAGCAACTAAAATATTTAATCAGAAACGGAAATAAACCTTATAAGCATGTCCAAGCCATTTCACATTAAAGTGAATGACAGCACCTCAAAGCAGTGACAGACGCACAAAAGTGAYCACTGGACAATTAATCATRGAGTCATAGAATGGCCTGGGTTGGAAGAGACCTAAAAGATCATCCAGTTCCAACTTCCCTACCATAAGCAGGAATGATAACCACTAGACCAGATTGCTGAAAGTCCCATTCAACCTGGCCTTGAACGCTTCTAGGGATGGGGCATCCACAAGTTTTCTGAGAAACCTGAACCAGCATTTCACCACTCTCACTCATTTCTTCCTAACACCTAATCAAAATGTCTCCTCTTTTAGTTTAAAATCATTCCCCCTAGTCCTACCACTATCTGCTCATGTAAAATGCTGCTCACTCTCACTCTTGTAAGCCCCCTCCAAGTAGCATGGGCCACAATGAGGCTTGCCTGGAGCCTGGTCTTTTCCAGACTGAACAATCTCAAATCTCTCAGCCTGTCCTCATAGAAGAAGTGCTCCAGCCCTTCAGTCATTTTCCTGGTCCTTCCCTGGACCCATTCCAGCAGGTTCACAACTGTTTTGTGCTGAGAACCCCAGACCTGGATGCAGCMCTCCYGGTAGGGTCACATGAGCAGAATCACCTTCCAGAATAAGTCTGGYTTGCTGCATTGGGAGTGCACACTGCTTACTCATGTCCAGCTTTTCATCTACGAGGACCCCCCAGGTCATTCCCTGCAGGGTTGCTCTAAAAGTTTTCTCCCTGCTTTTACTCATGTCTGGGATTGCCCCTAACCAAGGTGCAGTATCTTGCACTTGGATTTGTTGAATCTCATTAGTTTCTTGTGGGCGTACATGATTAGACTGATTTTTTATTTTTTTTTTTTATCAAAGGTGCGGTACTATTTTTAATGTGCGGGAAATAAATAAATCCCTGTAATAATGCTGCACTGGGTACTAACATTTTCTGATTGTCCGGAGAATTTAGAGTCACTTGGATTTGTCAGATGTCACATGAGAAGATGCAAAGTATGGTGGCGAACATGACACRGATATAGAAGTTAAGTTCTGCTTTTATTTGTGCCATGCAAACGCTTGGTAGAAACCACTTCTTGATGTTCTCTAGGGTATACAGGATCAAAATATWATACTGTGACCTACCTTTTAAGGCATGCCATTGTCTGTGGTGTTTTAAAGGCATGCATGAAGACATACACATAAYGTATATGATGATGATGATGATAATRATTATGATGATTATATATGTGGAAACAGCTCCTCAGAAATCTGCACACACATCATTTAAATGGCCAGCTCTRTTCCTGGGTTTTGTGTCTTCCTTTATCTATAATCTTTCCTTTTAAGACATTCATTGGATATAATCGATGGAGTTAAACCTTTTGTTTTCACCTCTGCAGGGCCCATTTTTAGAAGTCATCTTATCACTCACTCATTCACTGCCCTTGCCCTCCCWCTTCCTTCTTACTCTGTTAAATCARACTCCATTTTTCCTCCAATTGCTCTGCACAACCTTGCATTCTGCACATTGACCTTTCATATGCTGCCGTTTGGATCACCAGCTCTAGCCATTACATTAGCAACACACAATTACACCCTCAAGGTAGACTCAAGTGCAGATCCTACCTCTACATAAATACCTTAATGAATGGAAAGGTGCTGATGTATGTTTGAAGTATGTTTTCAGCTCACGTACGAGAGAAGGATTCTGCAGAGACATGAAACCGTGGGTAGTGATGGGAGCATTTCCCAACTGTCTCTGTTCTATCAGAGTGCCCTCTGTATGGTGCTGCTCTCTGAAGTGCTCAAGCATTGTATTTTTTTCCAGAGGTTATTGCCAAAGCCACACCTAGATGTGACAGCMSKGCTGTCACATCTAGTGAGTGCAGGTGGGCAGCTCTTGCTTGGTCTGAGCACKTTAAAAAAAATGTTCTTGGTGACTTAATTGGTTAGTTTTGCTTTTGGTAAGAATGCCCATCCTGACACACGGTAGTGTTGTGATACCTGTTGCTGTTTGCGAGTGTGATGCAGCCATTAAAGAACCCATGCTTTTTTCCTAGTCTTTTTTTTTTCCATTTGGGATTCAACATACATTTTTCTGTGAAAGTACAACATCAGAACTAAAGCAATTCTGGCCTCTCTCCTAACAAAAGAACATTCTGACAATGAAAGATGCCAAAGCTGGCAGATGAAAGAATTTGCCCCATGGCTATGTGGGAAATGAACATACAGCTACATGGGTCATRATCTAATGTCTTTGTTACAGTCTTACAGTTGTGATAAATTGAGCAATATGTGAAGTGATGGTTTTCAACCCATTCAAGATATTGTTTGTCCAGAATATCTCGATTAAAATTTGCTCTCACTACCCAGACCATTGAGAATGAACTATCTTTCTCCCTTCTTGGAGGAATTTTACTGTGAGAAGAGATGGGAATTGGACAAAAGGAACAGTGTGAGACTATCCCATACCATCTCTGTGGAGAAAAGGAATCAGTCTGCACAGTGCCTGYTGGGCATGTCATACTAACTGTGACATTTGGCCTAGAGGAGATTTCACCACAGATTCCAGTATCAACTCAAATAGCCATAATTCATCAAAATAACCATCAGATATTATTTTACATAAAAGGATGTAATATTTCTCTTATATTCTTCATTGATTTGACTTTGCAAATGGGACCTTCTCCAATTCACAGAAATCTTGCTTTACCTTTGTTTACAAAAACAATTTTATAAGATGGGTCAGTGTAAAAAAAGCTGCGGCATGAATGGTCAGTGTGTTTAATTTACCAGTTTGAAGGAAGAGAGGAAAAGAAAGACTTTTTGAAAGATTCCATATGGAAACCATCTTGTTTCCAGTGGACCTGCTTCCCACTTCTAGGTAATACCAGTGTTTG
The DNA here is from genome assembly GCF_030028575.1 of Malurus melanocephalus. Taxonomy (NCBI): domain Eukaryota; kingdom Metazoa; phylum Chordata; class Aves; order Passeriformes; family Maluridae; genus Malurus; species Malurus melanocephalus. The sequence goes on along the minus strand of NW_026623577.1, from coordinate 411,349 downwards.
ATAAGATAACTGCAGTAAAATCCAAAGTAAAATGATGGAATAAGTAGGTGTGTGGTGAAAAGAAAGGCAATTTAGCCCCCTTTTGCACTCCTYATAGCAAGGCTTATTTAAAACCTATCCCTCACAGTGAAGTTTTTCACTGAGAGAATTCTGAGGAGGAGAAATGCTGGGTCAATCAATGACTACCGCGGTGGATCTTCGATCAGCTGGCAAACACACCAAGCCTCTGGCTGAGGCAGCTTTCAGAGAGATGGACTTGAAATATGCAATGCCTTTTTGCTGGGCTTGAAAGGATTAATGGCAGCAAAACCTAGGCATGCTGACAACACRGGCTCTGTCACAATAAACACAACTGAAACTCTGCAAGGCTTTKGGAATTAGTAGTATATTGCATTTCATGTGCAGAAAGGAGAACTGTTGCACAAACATTTGGAATTTTAGGTCAATTTTCATCATTCAAGGATTWAAGTCCAATTACTTCCCCATTGTTTTCCTAATTAATTAGATAAGCTTGCTTGCTGGACAAGCARGGCAGTAAGACAGCCCATAGCTGAGGGTTTCTAAGCAGTTTTATCCCACTGCTATCAGAGCTGGACTTTTTTTTCCCTTTACCTGCAGGGTCACAATGGCACACAGGCAGGGGTGCTGCTGCTGGTACAGGATCTCCACCACTCCCCTCCCTCCAGCCTGTGCTGTACTGCTCCAGTGCCATAATCAACAGCCAAGCCACAAACCTGGGATGAGGAGACGATTTACAGAAAAACGCAATGCCATGACATAACCCAGGCTGTCAGGGAAGTCTGAATGCCTTTGGGACAATCATTAATGACTGGCAAAGAGGGAAAAAAAAAAAAAAAAGAAAAAAAAATAGTCGGGGGAAATTGCTGCTTTTGATTTTGACATTTTCTAATATAAATCCTTTTATTTTTCATCCCACTGGGATCTTTCAAGGCTAAAYTCAGTCACAATTACTTTTCAGAAGCTAAAACAAACGAGTCTTCCTTCAACACACAACGGAATTYAGTTCAAAGCTAAAGCCTCTTGGTCAGGTTTCCCTCTGGGTCAACTGAGACAGATATAAATTTTCCTGCTTTACCCATGCTGCTGCAGAGCAGAGAATAAACTGTCTGCACAGCTCAGCCATTACAATATGTTCCCCTTCACATTTAGCCTGCTCAAGAAGCAGGTGGTGGTGGGAAGCACAGTGTTCACAAACCAGCACATGTCCCCACTGACACACTTTTAATGCAGAACATAAAAATATACAATAAAAATATTTATGCAAAAGTTGAAGAATGGGCTTTGAGCTCTCAGCAGATAATTCTGTTTTCAGTGGGATAAGCAATTTTTCATATGCCTTGGCAAATTTTAGCCTAATTAAAAGAACAAGTAGGTAACTACTGATAGTATACGTGGATAAATTAGAGCAATAATCTAGCCATCWATCCCAAACCTATCCAGAAATTTATGAGGATTTTGATGAGGTGCAGATGGGCCCCTTACAACAGAGACCATAATGAGGGCAGAAGACTCAGGACTGGAATTTTACATGTCCTATGAAATTTTGTAACTCAGGGCCAGTGTTGCTCAGCTGCAGTAAGAGGCATGCGRAATGGTGGAAAAACCCATCACCCCATGCATGTCACTTTTATATACTCTTAATGAATTGTTTAATCCACTGTGCTCTGCTGTCACATTTTTTTCCTTTCACCTCCTGCAAACTGACCTCTCTTYTTCTGGGTCCACTTGTCATATTTCACCTCACATATTCCACTTCAATATTTCAGTCACAACAGCCCCTTGCAGTGGTACAGGCTGAGGGCAGAGAGGCTGAAAAGCTGCACAGCAGAAAATGACTTAAGGGTGCTGGTTTCAGCACTGAACATGAGTTCAGTGTGYGCCCAGGTGGCCAAGAAGGCCGATGCCATACTGGCCTGTACCAGCAATAGTGTGGCCACTAGGACTGAGGCAGTGATTGTCACTCTGTATTTGGCACTGGTGAGGCCACACCTTAAGTCCTGTGCTGAGTTCTAGACCACTCACTACAAGAGACACTGAGAGGCTGGAGAGACTCCAGAGAAGGGTAATGGAGCTGGGGAAGGGTCTAGAGCACCAGTCTGATGAGGAGCAGCTAAGGGAGCTGGGGGTGTTTAGCCTGGAAAAGGAAAAGAGAAGGCTCAGGGGTGACCTTAGCACTCTCTACAACCACCTGAAAGCAGGTTGTAGCAGGGTGGGTGTCAGCCTCTAACCCCAGGCAACCAGTGGAAATGGTCTCAAGTTGTCCCTGGGAGGTTCCCTTTGGATATCAAGAAGAATTTTTTCACTGAAAAAAATTTGACAATTTTTTCAAAACATTGAAAAGGCTACCCAGGGAGATTGTGGAGTCACCCACCATATTGTCATGTGAAAACCTCCTCACTTCCACAGGCGTCCATTTTCTGCTATTATTGATGGTCAAGGTCTGGATGTTTCCCTATGATTAYATAAAGTAGGATTCAGGGCAGTTAAATAAAACAACAAAACTAACTGAAAAGGCCAAACTTCTCTAAGGACAGTTTTGTATCTTTCTGACTCACATTGTGGCTTACTCCCTTTGCCCTCCTCTCAAGAGGAAATACCTGTGTTGGATCCCAAGAGCTGGGCATTGCCTGAGAACTTCACATCGGMAAACTCTGGCAGTGCTTGCTCCTGCTCCCTGATGTTTGATCCCAGGCCTCCCACACACATCAAGATACAGGAGGCTCACTACCTTGGAGGCCAGAACAGTAAGAAACACAAATCCCTGCTGAGAATGCCCAAGGGGTGAGTCAGCATGAGCAAGACCCAGATTACTGTGAACAACACACCAGCTGAGCAATAGCAACTTAATCATAGTCAGAGAGTCAGTATCGTGCTCATACCAAACAAGTAACATCTCCATTTTCCAAGACCCATAGGAATACTGTGCCATGCAATATTTTGCATTCTGGCTGATAAAAATCACCATAAAAATCGGCCTATTTTCTCAAAAGAAAAAGATAATCTTTTAACTTGTGGTTTCAGTCAGTAAAARTCCTATCAGCTGTTCTTCACATATCACTTCTCACTTTGGAAGCTCATAATTACCAGTCATAGGCTGTATATTGCTGAATTWTTAGGAAAATAGAGGCAGCACCAGTGTTTTTCACAAAAAGAAACAGAGTCAGGAGGAGATTCTGACAACCTCTGCTTCAACCCAGCTTACTTGCCTATGCACATTAGAGATGCAGAGGTCTTTGCACAGATCGAATTTAGATATTTAGAACAACTGTTCACGTCTCTGGCAACAGCCATAGGTGGCTTTACATGTGGCAGGAAATGCACAGTGCCTTGTTTATAAAAAAAAGAGTTGCCTTTTCTCTTCCTGTAACTCCATTTGAGATGTTATTAGAGTTCATCTTATGTCAAAAAGAAACTCTAAAATGAAATGAAATCACCATAGAACCATATGCCACACTGCTGAGGCACAGCAAAAGTAAGTTAAATTCACTATTGCAGCTGCCACAGTGAATTTGTCTGTTTTTATTGGTATATGACTCAGCTTTAATATTTTTCTAAGACAGTTCTTGATAGTTTTATCAACAAATAAGTAACATTAATAACACAGAAGAGTTGGTCACTTCCTTCCAACCACCCTAGTAAACATATTTGGGATATAAAGGGAGGCAAAACAAACTAGACCATCCAMATTTTCTTGTTTGGAATGGAATGCTCCTAACCTTTTTGACCTGGACAGATTTTCTTATTTGTGAGAGAAAGCATTATTCAGGGAGAAGAGTACAAAAGGTAGAAATACCGAATTCCCATCCTAGGTCGGAATATTGCCTATGGGGATGTTCAGTAGCTCCTCCCACAGCCTCAATTTGTTGTTGGAGCACTATAACACATATATAGTAAGCCCTTATCAAACTTTCAATGAAGTACTTGGTGATTCTGAGATGACAATATAAATGCAGAATAGATACTGCTAATTTCTAATCACTTGTGGAATTTCCCCCACTCCTAAAATAATTYGTTTGGCACCAAAAGGAAGAAGTCTCCTGAAGCTTCTGGAATGAAATGGGAGAGAAAGAAAGAGGAAAGGAGGATTGATCTGCCTTCAGATAACAGCTGCACAGATGTTCCCACATCTCCTAACCTCACATTTATGTGATGTTGCACATCAGCAATATGAGGCTTTTCTTGTGAGCAGCACCTTTATTTATTGYTGCTGAATTAATTTTCCCTTAAGAAATAAAGTTCTTTTACTGCTGGTATTATTGGTCTGCTTTCTCCATTTTCTTACAGCTTTGAACTAAATCCTGTCACTGCTTCTTTCTGCTCAAGTGATTCAGAGCACTATGCTTTGGATCACAGGGTTGCAAAGTGTTATTTGGTCTCTTTGAAAGGTAACCACAGATAACAAAGGCAGCTGGCTTTGCCACGACKACTGGATTTTGCAGATGTCTGAAAACAAGCCCTAAGTGAAATATCTGTGGCATTATGCATTTGTGATACCATTGCGAAAGGGAGCATTTCCGTTTCTGTAGGCTAACCCCTATTCCCTCCTCCAAAAGCTGGCCCTCAGCCCCTATCACTCCCATCCTGAGGGGCTGTGTGCAAGTCAGGGATATTTATTAGATGGAGCTAATTCCTTTCAGGCTCCTTCTATGCATGGCTGTGAGTGACAGAGGCGGGTGCTGTTTGCAAGTGTCAGTGGAGCATGACCTCGAGTTAATACACTGAATGATGAGAGAAAAGAAGATTCATTCAGTATGTGAACTCTGTGCTGAGATTAGCCAGAAGTACAGAGCACATACAAATTGCTGTTTTGTCAGCACAGCACTTGRTGGAGTTTTAAATATTTCAGCTATTCTAAGCCATCATCCTCAAGGCCAGGGCAACTAAAAAAAGAGGAGGATCAAAATAGCATTTCCAATCCAAACACCATTATTTTAGATGTGAGATTTGGACCTGGATGCWTAAAGCAATGCATGGCAGCCACAGCCCTACGTTTGATGTGAAAGGACTTGCAGTAACATGCACAGAGCTGTTTACAAAACTCAGAGAAGGAAGCACAGAATATGAAGCTTTTCAGTGCTAGATGCCKGTTCAACTCCAGCCTGGCCAGGAGCAACTGGAAGTTACAAGTATCTCCACAGTCTGGCTGGCTGCTTCTGATAATTGCTCTCATTTCAGTTGCCTGTGGCCATAAGTTGGTCTTCCAGATGCCATCTCTACATCTGGTATTAGCAGAGCAGTCAGAGGCCAYAAAGGCCATGGTAGGTGACCTTTTCTCTTACCCAAGCAGTTGTGTCCAGACCTGAGTCTGTCTGTCTGGGRGCACTGTCTGCATTAGTGTTCAGGGCATAGATCTTATCTGTACTTGGCTAGAACGTAAGGAGGTTGGGGAAAAGCCCCGGAGAATAGCAGTGTTGGGGKTTTTTKTGTGTGATTTCTTCCCAGCTGTATAGCTGGTCTTTTCACAAAATTTAAAAAACAACAGAGCAGAGGTATTGAAAGAAATACAGTTTCCTTCCCTCCTCTGGGGTAGTTCTGAATTCTAGCAGTAACTATTACCAGAGGCAGTAGAGAAGATATCAAATATCTTTCTATCTGTGCTTCCTATTGTTGATTCTGACAACTACATCCATTTAGGGTCAGATTCTATCATACATTGCTGCTTTGAAGCCAGCAGACAATAAATGCAGAATTTAGAGCATAATAACTCCAGTACTTTCAGTGCAACGAATCCTCTGCTCACCTCTCCTCACTGCCTGTCTCCCTCATGCATGGTTCTCTTGACTTTATATCTGACCCTGCACTCAAAAACCTCTGCATCATCTATTTCTCTTGCAGTCCTAACAGAAGGAGCTTCTGTAACATCTATATTTCCATTGCCATCTATCAGACTTTTGAGTCCCTTAAAACAGCAAGACCCAAACTAGTCCTGTGTTTTTCCAAAGGTGATTAAACCCTTACATAATGCTTACTTACCATCTCCTCTTGCCCTTCTTCTACCTCCCTTCTCACAGCTGTCCCAGTGAAGCATACCAAAAATCTGCATGAGAGGCAGAAGAGAGTAAATGCCTTCTTTTGTCAAGGCACCGATATCTATCCTGGGGTTGCTGCAGCCCGTTAAACCTAACACACAGATTTCGGTGCTGCTTTCTGTTAATAAGCTTACGGGGTTTGTTACTAACCAGCATCAGCAGCTCTTAAGAAAAGGACAGGTTTTGCTGAAGCCTATTGYTTTTTTAATACAGTAATTTAAAAGCAGATACAGTTTAGATTACCAAATTATTGGCAGCACTTCTGTGCAAAATCCGTTTTTTCCCCCCAGTAAACCCCATCATCTGCTGACCCCACCCAGAGCTGACTGCAGCTGAGGTTGATACAAAAAGCACCCCAGCTGATATTGGCCAGTTTGTCACTCTATTTGCTTTTTCCCTCTGCTCATCTGCTCTTCCCTCTCATATGGTTTCTCTCTGCTTTTCATGTGGGCCAGTTACTGTGAAGGAGTAACAAGAGGAGAAAGGAGAGGGCAGCTGTATTAACAGTTACRCAGAATTATGTATTACATATTTATATATCAATACTTGTCAAGCACTTGCTTGAACGATGTGCTTATGTCACGTGCTGTTGTGGSCAGGATCAGTGTCACTTGCAAGGGCGTGCGTACAAGGAAGACTCCTTCTTACCTCTGAAAATATGTGGTGGCCAAACTGTCAGTGAACAGCAGTTGAGTCAGCAGTGCAAAATTATAATTAAAAAAAAAAAAAGGTGGGGAGGGGCAATACCAGCCATCATTTCTTAGAGAGCTCTGCAAGCTTSCTGGAAGCCTCTTTTGTAGCTTTGCAAAGGCTGTGAGTGGTGCGCCGGCAGTTGCCACTAAACGGTGCAAATGGGAGAACTGCAGGAACTCACGATCTTTCCATAGCTTCAAGACCGGAAAATACCCAGAGCTTGCCATTCACACATGATACATTAGACTTGCTCTGCCACCTCCTGGACGCACCAGACACCGACCAGAATTTAATGTTTTAAACAACCTACTTTGTATCTTGCTCTCTGGTCAGGGGCCTGACCCAAGGTTCACCGAGGTGACCAAGCTGTAACGTCGTCCTGAAAAGTATATGCAGAATGAATGGATAATTCCTTTGGGGTCATAAATATGAAACAAAAGCTTTGTTGTGACCTTCACATATTTATTTTAGAACACAATGAAAACATTAGAATTCTTTCTATGCCTGCTTCCCATACAAATGTTTTGTARTAGAGTTTCTCACCTTGAAGTCAGGGGGAGATCACTGTCTCTTGAGGTAATCCTTGATGTTGTAATTGTCAGGCTGCATCCTCCCAAACATTCAGGAATCTCTGCCTCTATTGCTCTGTGGAGAGGGAGYTCTGTAAGTATACAAAAAAGGACTACATACTTGTTTGTTTTTTAATATGGGACCATAATATGGAAAAAAAAGACTCTAGTTAATACTCTTCTTTCCTTCCTAGCTTGCAATGTCTGGTAATATTTCCTACTAATGTTGGTGCAGGGATGGAGATAGATATTGACTTTCATCTCTGTACAGAATTCTAGCTTTACTGCTCCATAAACTGCTCCAAGAGAATAATAATAATATGATGTCATGATTTATAAGACAAATATAATTTTTTACATTTTTATATAGTTTCAAATAGTATTTGCTTTCCCAGTTTCATTTTATCTGAACTTCTATTCAATGGAAAGTCAGAAAATCTTGAGGAGGCTGTAGCCTAAGGACATATAACCTTTGGCAATATGAGTCCACCAGTAAAGAGGGAATGTAGGTTTCAAGCTCTTGTTAGTCCAAGTCTGCCCTTTAGTCATCATTGCAGACCCCCATTCTCCCACATTCATTAAGAACTCTGATACCCACTGAGTGATGTTACCCCTATAGAAAGATATTTCAGAAAACATAAACCCAGACAAAAGCAAGAGAACTGCATTTGAAACCCACATCATCTTCACTCTGCAGCTGAGTAGCATCAATTTCGTCTGGTAGGAGCACACTCTTTACTTGCTTTACGTGTGTGTGAACAAGTGATGTATTTTTAATGAGATTTATTTTCATGACAGGAACTTCACTGACGATTTGCATTAGAGACAAGCTAAATGAGCTGTTCAGGACTAGRACAAGCTTTCTAACATTTGTTTCCTTTAATTAACCCATATAGGATGTTAATTTYGGATCAAGTCCTGCCTTACACCATCTATGAGATCAAATTTGTCATTCCATAAAATCTTTGATCACCTTATTTTCTTCATGTCTGTTAACCCTTTGAGGATGTAACTCACAGAGAAAAATTAGAAGGGCMTTTGTTTTAATGTTCTACCACAAAAATACCATAACTTCTTTTCTGTTTTGTCTCAAGTAAAATGTCAATTGTTAAAATTTTCAGCTGGAAAGAAATTTATATTTCCAGACAGATTTACTTTAAGTACCTAGTCATTTACTGGAATTACCAAGTCACTTCCCATGTTAATTGAAAAGAAATGGTATTATATGAAACCCTAGTGACCTCCAGATGGAACTGAAACCTATTAGGTCTGAATAACAGATCCCTACCACGTGTGCTAATAAGTAATTGGTAGCAGTAGATGTCTGTTATCATCCATAGGGATCAGTTGCATGGGGGAGAAATTCAATCAAAAAATTTGAGGGTTGTAGGATACATCCTTCATCACCAGATAATGCAGATACTTGCCAACAAACAAACATGGAGATTCAAGMAAGCCTTGGATTGTTTCATTGCTGGCTGAGAAAGAACAGACATAAGGGGCTGTAAAGATGCTTACTCTSCTTCATCACAACTCCTTCCTTCCTATAACATTAAGTCCTAATAAAGTGTCCAACTTTTGCTCCTGCTGGCCCTGCTCCCCCTGCATCCWGCAGTGCTCCACTCCCCACAGGAGAAGGTGCCAGCCCCGGATTGCTACATGGAGCTGTACACAGGCAGATGAGCTGGCAGGGAGAAGCTGGAGGCCGGAGGGTTCTCACTGCAGATGTCACAGMCAGGAATTCAGCTGCCAAGCTAACAAGCTTCTACAAGGGTGTACAAATTAAAAATTAGTCAGACTTTATGATTTGGCCAAGATGTTTTCCTGAAGACAGTGAAAGGGGTTTACTTGATACCAAAAATGCCTTTTCTATGAAGCCTGGAAAAAGTAAGAGTCCCAAGCACAGTATTGTGAGATTTTTAACCAGGCCAACATAATTGTCATACTCTAATTTTTATGTGTAATTGAACAACTCTAGATAAAATTTTACAAAGTGTGGCTGACATAAGCTGTAGAAAAGGGTGCCTAGAAAGACAGTGTTATAAAACATTTTAGATACCTACCACTCCAATGTCAGCCTTCTGTCACAGTACCAAAAAGCCTAATCACATTTCATTAAAGTAATGGAAACACCCCTTACCATCATTCCCAGAGCAGGAAGTGTGGGAGAAGCATCTTGAACCTCTTTGTTGACTCCAAGAGTCATACCAGAGAAAAGTTAAGGAACAAAGCCCAATATACACCTTATTCAAAGGATGCAAAGTCCAGGCCTGGACACAGATTTGGAACAGGGAATCTCTGTGCTGTGACACTGCCAGCACAGCCCTGGCTCTGGTGTGGGTCAGCAAACATTCTTCCAGATAATGCCTGTGTATGGTTATGGGGCTGACAAAGGTTGCAGATTATTCCAAATAGGCAGTTTGGATGCAGATATCTTGTKTTGGAGGCTGCATGAATTTTGCTGTGTCTTGCCAGGAGTTTACTAGGTGTTTATTAACTTGTTTACTAGCAGGTTGTTTACTACCTTACCAGTTTGTTTACAAGTAGAGAGAGATTCAAACAGGCTCATAACTCYAAAGAGTGACTGTGATCACCCAGGGAGATGGGGCACCTGTAGCTTCCTCTCCCACTTACTTCCCCTTCCATTTATCATCAAAGAGATAGGCCAGTGGTGCTCAGTTTGTTAAAAYTGTCAAGCAAGGCAGCCAAACTTCCTGTTTGGAACAAGAGTGCTTAAAATTACCTCAAAAGAATAAGGAGGAAGGTAATTTTTATACCCATAGCAGGAGACCAAAAAGACATCATATCAAGCACATTTTATCAGGAGATGAAGCCAAGGATCATTATTTGGAGGATTCAATAAATGTCATTGAAAGTGCACTTTTCCCCACTTCGTTCTTTTCATGACATCTTTGCAAAGTGCTAAGAACTATTTCTAAGGAAGAGGTTACAGATGTTGGCAAATAGGAGCAGATATGATCACAAGAGCTTGAACTGGAAGAACTCTACATGCCAGATTAAAAAAAAAAAAATAAAAAAAAAAAAAAAAAAAAAAAAAAAGGAGCCAGTGAGAAAAAAGTCAAAAAGACGTAGCA